>NW_026694065.1:0-6123 GCF_021218885.2 Marmota monax | reverse complement strand
CCGGAACCGCCCTGGCTCAGGGCTGCGGAGCCCGCGGAGGCTGCTTCTTGGACCCTGCTACTATCAGAGCATACACCAAACACTAAGCGGCCGAATTCCGGCTCCCGGAACTGAGCCCGCGGGGGCTGCTTCTTGGAGCCTACACTTATAGGAGCTTACACCGAGCACGGAGCGGCCGAGTTCCGGCTCCCGGAACTTCCCTGGACCGGGGCTAGGAGCCCGCGGAAACTGTGTCTCGGTCCGGGTCCTGCTGAGGGCAGGTCAGGACTCACCCATTGCTTGGGTTGCCTGGCAAGGGGAACGAAATGCTGCCATTCGCATAGGATACCAACATGGCAGAGATCTGATGTCAGCAGAAAGCGGTGGAGGAGAGATCTTCATCAATACCAGCGGTGACATAAGCAGTTGGTCTCCTGGTAAGGGGGGTGAGGCTCAGTCACCCGAGTCTCCTCAATTTGTCCTCGAGCCAGAGGGAAGGAGCCGGGCCGCCGCCAGCCCCCGGAGCAGGCCCAGCGGCTCGCCAGCGTGGTGACCGCGTGACCCCAATTGGAGAGGGGGCGGAGCGGAGCCGCCACCCACACCCGCCAGGTGGGCAGACCCACGACCCAGTAGTACATGGGCGTGGTAGGAGGGGCAGGGCAGAGCCGCCCTTCGCGCTTGCAAGGTAAACAGACCTGTGACAGCCTGGCGGGTCAGGCCCAGTGGCCTGCCAGTGTGGTACACACGTCACCCCAACTCGAGTAGGGGCAGAGCAGATCCTTATCCCACGCCCGGATCAGGCCCTGCCGGTGTGGTGGTCACGTGACCCCAATTGGAGTGGGGGTGGAGCGGAACCGCCACCCGTGCCCGCAGGGTGAGCAGACCAGTGATCAACCTGCAGATCAGGCCCAGGGGTCCGCAGGCGTGGTAGGAGGGGCAGGGCAGATCCGCCGCCCGCGCCTTCAAGGTAGGCAGACCTACAACAGACCGGCGGATCAGGCCCAGGAGCCTGCCGGCGGGGTACAAACACCACCCTAATTGGAGTAGTGACAGAGCAGAGTCGCCTCCCTTGCCAGGAACAGACCCAGCATCCTGCAGGCGGGGTAGTCACGACACCCCAATTGGAGTAGGGGCAAAGCAGAGCCTCCACCCGTGCCCGAAAGGTGGGCAGATCTGCGACCGACCAGCAGGACAGGCCCAGTGGCCTGCTGGTACGACAGACACGTCACCCCAATTGGAGTAGGGGCAGAACAGAGCCGCCACCAGCTCCCAGAACAGGCCCAGTGACCTGCCGGCGTGGTAGCCACGACACCCCAATTGGAATAAGGAGAGAGCAGAGCCGCCGCCCGCACCTGCAGGAAAGATACGCAAGCAGTATGAAAAGACAAGGAAAGAAAGGACCACAAGCAATGCAGGTCAACGCAACTTTAGAAGAGGTAACAGCTGCAGCAGATGGAATGTCAGATAAAGAATTCAGGATATACATGCTTCAGATGATCTGGAGTATCAAGGAAGACATTAAACAGCAAAATCAGACAATGAAAGATCACTTCGACAACGAATTACGCAAACAAATCCAGGAAGCAAAGGATCAACTATACAGGGAGATAGAGGTTATAAAAAACAAGCAATCAGAAATCCTAGAAATGCAGGAAGCAATAAACCAACTTAAAAACTCAATGGAGAATACTACCAACAGAGTAGAACACTTAGAAGATAGAACATCAGACAATGAAGACAAAGTATTTCAACTGGAAAAGAACATAGACAGCTCAGCAAGACTGTTAAGAAACCATGAGCAGAACATCCAAGAAATATGGGATAACATTAAGAGACCAAACTTAAGAGTCATTGGGATACAGGAAGGTACAGAGCTCCAAACCAAAGGAATGAGCAGTCTATTCAATGAAATAATACAAGAAAACTTCCCAGACTTGAAGAATGAGACAGAATCCCAAATCCTAGAAGCCTACAGGACGCCGAATGTGCAAAATCATAAGAGATCCACACCTAGACACATTATAATGAAGATGCCCAACATACAGAATAAGGAGAGAATTTTAAAAGCTACAAGAGAAAGGAAGCAGATTACATTTAGGGGCAAGCCAATCAGGATAACAGCTGATCTTTCAACACAGACTCTGAAAGCTAGAAGATCCTGGAATAACATATTTCAAACACTGAAAGATAATGGGTTCCAACCAAGAATTGTGTATCCAGCGAAATTAAGCTTCAGGATGGAGAATGAAATTAAAACCTTCCACGATAAACAAAAGTTTAAAGAATTCGCAGCTAGAAAACCATCTCTTCAAAACATCCTAGCCAAAGTATTACAGGAAGAGGAAATGGAAAATAACAATGAAAACCAACAGTGGGAGGTAGGACAGTAAAGGGGGGGGGGAAACAATCAAAGAGGAAAACAAACAATGTTTAGTAACAGAAATAAACAAATATGGCTGGAAGAACAACCCATATCTCAATAATAACCCTAAATGTTAATGGCTTAAACTCACCAATTAAGAGACACAGGCTAGTAGAATGGATCACAAAACAAGACCCAACAATATGCTGCCTACAGGAGACGCATTTGATAGGAAAAGACATACATAGGCTGAAGGTGAAAGGTTGGGAAAAATCATATCACTCATATGGACTTCGGAAACAAGCAGGCGTGTCCATACTCATATCAAATAAAATAGATTTCAAGCCAAAGTTAATCAAAAGAGATAAAGAGGGACACTACATACTGCTTAAGGGAACCATACACCAACAAGACATAACAATCATAAATATTTATGCCCCAAACAATGGTGCAGCTATGTTCGTCAAACAAACTCTTCTCAAGTTCAAGAGTCTAATAGACCACCACACCATAATCATGGGAGACTTCAACACACCTCTCTCGCCACTGGACAGATCTTCCAAACAAAAGTTGAATAAGGAAACTATAGAACTCAATAACACTATTAATAACCTAGACCTAATTGACATATATAGAGTATACCACCCAACATCAAGCAGTTACACTTTTTTCTCAGCAGCACATGGATCCTTCTCAAAAATAGATCATATATTATGTCACAGGGCAACTCTTAGACAATATAAAGGAGTAGAGATATTACCATGCATCTTATCTGATCATAATGGAATGAAACTGAAAATCAACGATAAAAGAAGGAAGGAAAAAGCATACATCAATTGGAGAATGAACAATAGGTTACTGAATGATCAATGGGTTATAGAAGACATCAAGGAGGAAATTAAAAAATTCTTAGAGATAAATGAAAACACAGACACAACATATCGGAATCTATGGGACACATTGAAAGCAGTTCTAAGAGGAAAATTCATTGCTTGGAGTTCATTCCTTAAAAAAAGAAAAAACCAACAAATAAATGATCTCATACTTCATCTCAAAATCCTTGAAAAAGAAGAGCAAAACAACAGCAAAAGAAGTAGAAGGCAAGAAATAATTAAAATCAGAGCTGAAATTAATGAAATCGAAACAAAAGAAACAATTGAAAAAATTGACAAAACTAAAAGTTGGTTCTTTGAAAAAATAAACAAAATCGACAGACCCTTAGCGATGCTAGTGAAGAGAAGAAGAGAGAGAACTCAAATTACTAGCATACGGGATGAAAAAGGCAATATCACAACAGACACTTCAGAAATACAGAAGATAATCAAAAACTATTTTGAATCCTTATACTCCAATAAATTAGAAGATAGTGAAGGCATAGATAAATTTCTTAAGTCATATGATCTGCCCAGATTGAGTCAGGAGGATATAGAAAACCTAAACAGACCAATATCAATTGAGGAGATAGAAGAAACCATCAAAAGACTACCAACTAAGAAAAGCCCAGGTCCCGATGGGTATACAGCAGAATTTTACAAAACCTTTAAAGAAGAACTAATACCAATACTTTTCAAGCTACTTCAGGAAATAGAAAAGGAGGGAGAACTTCCAAATTCATTCTATGAGGCCAACATCACCCTGATACCTAAACCAGACAAAGACACTTCAAAGAAAGAAAACTACAGACCAATATCTCTAATGAACCTAGATGCAAAAATCCTCAATAAAATTCTGGCGAATCGGATACAAAAACATATAAAAAAAATTGTACACCATGATCAAGTAGGATTCATCCCTGGGATGCAAGGCTGGTTCAATATACGGAAATCAATAAATGTTATTCACCACATCAATAGACTTAAAAATAAGAACCATATGATCATCTCGATAGATGCGGAAAAAGCATTTGACAAAGTACAGCATCCCTTTATGTTCAAAACTCTAGAAAAAACTAGGGATAACAGGAACATACCTCAATATTGTAAAAGCAATCTATGCTAAGCCTCAGGCTAGCATTATTCTGAATGGAGAAAAAACTGAAGGCATTCCCTCTAAAATCTGGAACAAGACAGGGATGCCCTCTCTCTCCACTTCTCTTCAACATAGTTCTCGAAACACTGGCCAGAGCAATTAGACAGACGAAAGAAATTAAAGGCATAAAAATAGGAAAAGAAGAAATTAAATTATCACTATTTGCAGATGATATGATTCTATATCTAGCAGACCCAAAAGGCTCTACAAAGAAACTATTAGAGCTAATAAATGAATTCAGCAAAGTGGCAGGATTTAAAATCAACACGCATAAATCAAAGGCATTCCTGTATATCAGCGACAAATCCTCTGAAATGGAAATGAGGACAACCACTCCATTCAAAATATCTTCAAAAAAAATAAAATACTTGGGAATCAACCTAACAAAAGAGGTGAAAGACTTATACAATGAAAACTACAGAACCCTAAAGAGAGAAATAGAAGAAGATCTTAGAAGATGGAAAAATATACCCTGTTCATGGATAGGCAGAACTAACATCATCAAAATGGCGATATTACCAAAAGTTCTCTATAGGTTTAATGCAATGCCAATCAAAATCCCAATGGCATTTCTTGTAGAAATAGAGAAAGCAATCATGAAATTCATATGGAAAAATAAAAGACCCAGAATAGCAAAAACAATGCTAAGCAAGAAGTGTGAATCAGGCGGTATAGCGATACCAGACTTCAAACTATACTACAGAGCAATAGTAACAAAAACAGCATGGTACTGGTACCAAAACAGGCGTGTGGACCAATGGTACAGAATAGAGGACACAGAAACCAATCCACAAAACTACAACTATCTTATATTTGATAAAGGGGCTAAAAGCATGCAATGGAGGAAGGATAGCATCTTCAACAAATGGTGCTGGGAAAACTGGAAATCCATATGCAACAAAATGAAACTGAATCCCTTTCTCTCGCCATGCACAAAAGTGAATTCAAAATGGATCAAGGAACTTGATATCAAATCAGAGACGCGCCGTCTGATAGAAGAAAAAGTTGGCTACGATCTACAGTCGGTGGGGTCGGGCTCCAAATTCCTCAATAGGACACCCATAGCACAAAAGTTAATAACTAGAATCAACAAATGGGACTTACTCAAACTAAGAAGTTTTTTCTCAGCAAAAGAAACAATAAGAGAGGTAAATAGGGAGCCTACATCCTGGGAACAAATCTTTACTCCTCACACTTCAGATAGAGCCCTAATATCCAGAGTATACAAAGAACTCAAAAAATTAGACAATAAGAGAACAAACAACCCAATCAACAAATGGGCCAAGGACCTGAACAGACACTTCACAGAGGAGGACATACAGTCAATCAACAAGTACATGAAAAAATGCTCAACATCTCTAGCTGTCAGAGAAATGCAAATCAAAACCACCCTAAGATACCATCTCACTCCAGTAAGATTGGCAGCCATTAGGAAGTCAAACAACAACAAGTGCTGGCGAGGATGTGGGGAAAAGGGTACACTTGTACATTGCTGGTGGGACTGCAGATTGGTGCAGCCAATTTGGAAAGCAGTATGGAGATTTCTTGGAAAGCTGGGAATGGAGCCACCATTTGACCCAGCTATTCCCCTTCTTGGTCTATTCCCTAAAGACCTAAAAAGAGCATGCTACAGGGACACTGCTACATCGATGTTCATAGCAGCACAGTTCACAATAGCAAGACTGTGGAACCAACCTAGATGCCCTTCAATAGACGAATGGATAAAAAAAATGTGGCATTTATACACAATGGAG
>NW_026694064.1:0-12293 GCF_021218885.2 Marmota monax | reverse complement strand
AGGGAGAGGGAAATATTACATATAGTTCACTGAACTTTGCAAAGTCAGTAAAAGGGGCACTTTACCTTGGTCAAATAAAACATGTATTCTGTATTGTTAAGAAGAAGCCTTTTCCCATCTAAGTCCTGGCAGGCGGTGCTGTCCTGTCAGGAGAGGCTGACTGTGGTCTTCTCCAGGCGAAGGCTTGCTCAGGATGCCCTGCTGTCCTTCCTGCTTCATCTTCTACTGTCCCTTCTCTGCCCTGGTTCCGGGTGTTTCCTCTATTACGCAGGTCAATACACATTCACGCATCACTTAACAATGAGGATATGATTTTGATAAATGTCATCGTGTGAACATCACAGAGTGTGATTACAGAAACAAGAGGGTGCAACAGTACTAGGTGACCTGATCTTATGGCACCGCTGTCATGTTTGGTCAACCTGCACTCTGTGGAGCATGACCACACTGTTCTTCTCCCTCCTAGCCCTCCCTGGAGGGAATTTTTAAATAAGCCCAAATGGCTTGTCAGCACATTTCACCAAACAAAAGAGTCTTTTCTCTGGGGAACCATGTCCCACAATGTTATCAAGCTGTTGTCCAGACATTTCTTTACATAGGTAAAAAGCAGAATAAATAAATAAATAAATAAATAAATTTAAAAACAAAATTCACTGATTTTAATTATTTATTGAAATTTTTTTCTTTACATAATTTAAAAATATACGTGATGGCCTATGCACTTTTACATGGTTTCCAGGCTAACAAATCAATTGCTTATGCTTAGTAAGATCAGAAGAAATAGTAATACATCAGTGATGTTTGGTACATGGTAGCTAAGAGAAGAAAGGACTTTGATCTACTTAACAGGATCCTGAAGACTTAGAGTTTAGCCTAGAGTCAGTTTAAGTCTGCCACTTAAATATTGTTGTGTCCCTTTGAGATTGAAGTCCATACAGGCATTGAGCTGCAACAACTTTGCATCTATGAAGTTGGGTTATGAACTCCCACCTTCACCCCATACACAGATTGCAGATTCACATCAGTTACACATCCATTGATTTACAAATTGCCATACTAGTGTCTGTTGTGCTCCGCTGCCTTTCCCATCATCCACCCTCCCCCCTCCCCACCTCTCCCCTCCCCTCCCCTCCTCTCTCTCTACCCCCTCCACTGTATAACCCTGAGGGTCTCCTTCCATTACCGTGCAATTTACCTTCTCTCTCCCTTTCCCTCCCACCTCTCATCCCTGTTAAATGTTAATCTTCTTCTCCTGTTCTTCGTCCCTACTCTGTTCTTAGTTACTTTCCTTATATCAAAGAAGACATTTGGCATTTGTTTTTTAGGGATTGGCTAGCTTCACTTAGCATAATCTGCTCTAATGCCATCCATTTCCCTGTAAATTCTATGATTTTGTCATTTTTTAATGCAGAGTAATACTCCATTGTGTATAAATGCCACATTTTTTTTATCCATTCGTCTATTGAAGGGCATCTAGGTTGGTTCCACAGTCTTGCTATTGTGAACTGTGCTGCTATGAACATCGATGTAGCAGTGTCCCTGTAGCATGCTCTTTTTAGGTCTTTAGGGAATAGACCAAGAAGGGGAATAGCTGGGTCAAATGGTGGCTCCATTCCCAGCTTTCCAAGAACTCTCCATACTGCTTTCCAAATTGGCTGCACCAATCTGCAGTCCCACCAGCAATGTACAAGTGTACCCTTTTCCCCACATCCTCGCCAGCACTTGTTGTTGTTTGACTTCCTAATGGCTGCCAATCTTACTGGAGTGAGATGGTATCTTAGGGTGGTTTTGATTTGCATTTCTCTGACAGCTAGAGATGTTGAGCATTTTTTCATGTACTTGTTGATTGACTGTATGTCCTCCTCTGTGAAGTGTCTGTTCAGGTCCTTGGCCCATTTGTTGATTGGGTTGTTTGTTCTCTTATTGTCTAATTTTTTGAGTTCTTTGTATACTCTGGATATTAGGGCTCTATCTGAAGTGTGAGGAGTAAAGATTTGTTCCCAGGATGTAGGCTCCCTATTTACCTCTCTTATTGTTTCTTTTGCTGAGAAAAAACTTCTTAGTTTGAGTAAGTCCCATTTGTTGATTCTAGTTATTAACTTTTGTGCTATGGGTGTCCTATTGAGGAATTTGGAGCCCGACCCCACTGACTGTAGATCGTAGCCAACTTTTTCTTCTATCAGACGGCGCGTCTCTGATTTGATATCAAGTTCCTTGATCCATTTTGAATTCACTTTTGTGCATGGCGAGAGAAAGGGATTCAGTTTCATTTTGTTGCATATGGATTTCCAGTTTTCCCAGCACCATTTGTTGAAGATGCTATCCTTCCTCCATTGCATGCTTTTAGCCCCTTTATCAAATATAAGATAGTTGTAGTTTTGTGGATTGGTTTCTGTGTCCTCTATTCTGTACCATTGGTCCACACGCCTGTTTTGGTACCAGTACCATGCTGTTTTTGTTACTATTGCTCTGTAGTATAGTTTGAAGTCTGGTATCGCTATACCGCCTGATTCACACTTCTTGCTTAGCATTGTTTTTGCTATTCTGGGTCTTTTATTTTTCCATATGAATTTCATGATTGCTTTCTCTATTTCTACAAGAAATGCCATTGGGATTTTGATTGGCATTGCATTAAACCTATAGAGAACTTTTGGTAATATCGCCATTTTGATGATGTTAGTTCTGCCTATCCATGAACAGGGTATATTTTTCCATCTTCTAAGATCTTCTTCTATTTCTCTCTTTAGGGTTCTGTAGTTTTCATTGTATAAGTCTTTCACCTCTTTTGTTAGGTTGATTCCCAAGTATTTTATTTTTTTTGAAGATATTTTGAATGGAGTGGTTGTCCTCATTTCCATTTCAGAGGATTTGTCGCTGATATACAGGAATGCCTTTGATTTATGCGTGTTGATTTTAAATCCTGCCACTTTGCTGAATTCATTTATTAGCTCTAATAGTTTCTTTGTAGAGCCTTTTGGGTCTGCTAGATATAGAATCATATCATCTGCAAATAGTGATAATTTAATTTCTTCTTTTCCTATTTTTATGCCTTTAATTTCTTTCGTCTGTCTAATTGCTCTGGCCAGTGTTTCGAGAACTATGTTGAAGAGAAGTGGAGAGAGAGGGCATCCCTGTCTTGTTCCAGATTTTAGAGGGAATGCCTTCAGTTTTTCTCCATTCAGAATAATGCTAGCCTGAGGCTTAGCATAGATTGCTTTTACAATATTGAGGTATGTTCCTGTTATCCCTAGTTTTTCTAGAGTTTTGAACATAAAGGGATGCTGTACTTTGTCAAATGCTTTTTCCGCATCTATCGAGATGATCATATGGTTCTTATTTTTAAGTCTATTGATGTGGTGAATAACATTTATTGATTTCCGTATATTGAACCAGCCTTGCATCCCAGGGATGAATCCTACTTGATCATGGTGTACAATTTTTTTTATATGTTTTTGTATCCGATTCGCCAGAATTTTATTGAGGATTTTTGCATCTAGGTTCATTAGAGATATTGGTCTGTAGTTTTCTTTCTTTGAAGTGTCTTTGTCTGGTTTAGGTATCAGGGTGATGTTGGCCTCATAGAATGAATTTGGAAGTTCTCCCTCCTTTTCTATTTCCTGAAGTAGCTTGAAAAGTATTGGTATTAGTTCTTCTTTAAAGGTTTTGTAAAATTCTGCTGTATACCCATCGGGACCTGGGCTTTTCTTAGTTGGTAGTCTTTTGATGGTTTCTTCTATCTCCTCAATTGATATTGGTCTGTTTAGGTTTTCTATATCCTCCTGACTCAATCTGGGCAGATCATATGACTTAAGAAATTTATCTATGCCTTCACTATCTTCTAATTTATTGGAGTATAAGGATTCAAAATAGTTTTTGATTATCTTCTGTATTTCTGAAGTGTCTGTTGTGATATTGCCTTTTTCATCCCGTATGCTAGTAATTTGAGTTCTCTCTCTTCTTCTCTTCACTAGCATCGCTAAGGGTCTGTCGATTTTGTTTATTTTTTCAAAGAACCAACTTTTAGTTTTGTCAATTTTTTCAATTGTTTCTTTTGTTTCGATTTCATTAATTTCAGCTCTGATTTTAATTATTTCTTGCCTTCTACTTCTTTTGCTGTTGTTTTGCTCTTCTTTTTCAAGGATTTTGAGATGAAGTATGAGATCATTTATTTGTTGGTTTTTTCTTTTTTTAAGGAATGAACTCCAAGCAATGAATTTTCCTCTTAGAACTGCTTTTAATGTGTCCCATAGATTCCGATATGTTGTGTCTGTGTTTTCATTTATCTCTAAGAATTTTTTAATTTCCTCCTTGATGTCTTCTATAACCCATTGATCATTCAGTAACCTATTGTTCATTCTCCAATTGATGTATGCTTTTTCCTTCCTTCTTTTATCGTTGATTTTCAGTTTCATTCCATTATGATCAGATAAGATGCATGGTAATATCTCTACTCCTTTATATTGTCTAAGAGTTGCCCTGTGACATAATATATGATCTATTTTTGAGAAGGATCCATGTGCTGCTGAGAAAAAAGTGTAACTGCTTGATGTTGGGTGGTATACTCTATATATGTCAATTAGGTCTAGGTTATTAATAGTGTTATTGAGTTCTATAGTTTCCTTATTCAACTTTTGTTTGGAAGATCTGTCCAGTGGCGAGAGAGGTGTGTTGAAGTCTCCCATGATTATGGTGTGGTGGTCTATTAGACTCTTGAACTTGAGAAGAGTTTGTTTGACGAACATAGCTGCACCATTGTTTGGGGCATAAATATTTATGATTGTTATGTCTTGTTGGTGTATGGTTCCCTTAAGCAGTATGTAGTGTCCCTCTTTATCTCTTTTGATTAACTTTGGCTTGAAATCTATTTTATTTGATATGAGTATGGACACGCCTGCTTGTTTCCGAAGTCCATATGAGTGATATGATTTTTCCCAACCTTTCACCTTCAGCCTATGTATGTCTTTTCCTATCAAATGCGTCTCCTGTAGGCAGCATATTGTTGGGTCTTGTTTTGTGATCCATTCTACTAGCCTGTGTCTCTTAATTGGTGAGTTTAAGCCATTAACATTTAGGGTTATTATTGAGATATGGGTTGTTCTTCCAGCCATATTTGTTTATTTCTGTTACTAAACATTGTTTGTTTTCCTCTTTGATTGTTTCCCCCCCCCCTTTACTGTCCTACCTCCCACTGTTGGTTTTCATTGTTATTTTCCATTTCCTCTTCCTGTAATACTTTGGCTAGGATGTTTTGAAGAGATGGTTTTCTAGCTGCGAATTCTTTAAACTTTTGTTTATCGTGGAAGGTTTTAATTTCATTCTCCATCCTGAAGCTTAATTTCGCTGGATACACAATTCTTGGTTGGAACCCATTATCTTTCAGTGTTTGAAATATGTTATTCCAGGATCTTCTAGCTTTCAGAGTCTGTGTTGAAAGATCAGCTGTTATCCTGATTGGCTTGCCCCTAAATGTAATCTGCTTCCTTTCTCTTGTAGCTTTTAAAATTCTCTCCTTATTCTGTATGTTGGGCATCTTCATTATAATGTGTCTAGGTGTGGATCTCTTATGATTTTGCACATTCGGCGTCCTGTAGGCTTCTAGGATTTGGGATTCTGTCTCATTCTTCAAGTCTGGGAAGTTTTCTTGTATTATTTCATGGAATAGACTGCTCATTCCTTTGGTTTGGAGCTCTGTACCTTCCTGTATCCCAATGACTCTTAAGTTTGGTCTCTTAATGTTATCCCATATTTCTTGGATGTTCTGCTCATGGTTTCTTAACAGTCTTGCTGAGCTGTCTATGTTCTTTTCCAGTTGAAATACTTTGTCTTCATTGTCTGATGTTCTATCTTCTAAGTGTTCTACTCTGTTGGTAGTATTCTCCATTGAGTTTTTAAGTTGGTTTATTGCTTCCTGCATTTCTAGGATTTCTGATTGCTTGTTTTTTATAACCTCTATCTCCCTGTATAGTTGATCCTTTGCTTCCTGGATTTGTTTGCGTAATTCGTTGTCGAAGTGATCTTTCATTGTCTGATTTTGCTGTTTAATGTCTTCCTTGATACTCCAGATCATCTGAAGCATGTATATCCTGAATTCTTTATCTGACATTCCATCTGCTGCAGCTGTTACCTCTTCTAAAGTTGCGTTGACCTGCATTGCTTGTGGTCCTTTCTTTCCTTGTCTTTTCATACTGCTTGCGTATCTTTCCTGCAGGTGCGGGCGGCGGCTCTGCTCTCTCCTTATTCCAATTGGGGTGTCGTGGCTACCACGCCGGCAGGTCACTGGGCCTGTTCTGGGAGCTGGTGGCGGCTCTGTTCTGCCCCTACTCCAATTGGGGTGACGTGTCTGTCGTACCAGCAGGCCACTGGGCCTGTCCTGCTGGTCGGTCGCAGATCTGCCCACCTTTCGGGCACGAGTGGAGGCTCTGCTTTGCCCCTACTCCAATTGGGGTGTCGTGACTACCCCGCCTGCAGGATGCTGGGTCTGTTCCTGGCAAGGGAGGCGACTCTGCTCTGTCACTACTCCAATTAGGGTGGTATTTGTACCCCGCCGGCAGGCTCCTGGGCCTGATCCGCAGGTCTGTTGTAGGTCTGCCTACCTTGAAGGCGCGGGCGGCGGATCTGCCCTGCCCCTCCTACCACGCCTGCGGACCCCTGGGCCTGATCTGCAGGTTGATCACTGGTCTGCTCACCCTGCGGGCACGGGTGGCGGTTCCGCTCCACCCCCACTCCAATTGGGGTCACGTGACCACCACACCGGCAGGGCCTGATCCGGGCGTGGGATAAGGATCTGCTCTGCCCCTACTCGAGTTGGGGTGACGTGTGTACCACACTGGCAGGCCACTGGGCCTGACCCGCCAGGCTGTCACAGGTCTGTTTACCTTGCAAGCGCGAAGGGCGGCTCTGCCCTGCCCCTCCTACCACGCCCATGTACTACTGGGTCGTGGGTCTGCCCACCTGGCGGGTTTGGGTGGCGGCTCCGCTCCGCCCCCTCTCCAATTGGGGTCACGCGGTCACCACGCTGGCGAGCCGCTGGGCCTGCTCCGGGGGCTGGCGGCGGCCCGGCTCCTTCCCTCTGGCTCGAGGACAAATTGAGGAGACTCGGGTGACTGAGCCTCACCCCCCTTACCAGGAGACCAACTGCTTATGTCACCGCTGGTATTGATGAAGATCTCTCCTCCACCGCTTTCTGCTGACATCAGATCTCTGCCATGTTGGTATCCTATGCGAATGGCAGCATTTCGTTCCCCTTGCCAGGCAACCCAAGCAATGGGTGAGTCCTGACCTGCCCTCAGCAGGACCCGGACCGAGACACAGTTTCCGCGGGCTCCCAGCCCCGGTCCAGGGAAGTTCCGGGAGCCGGAACTCGGCCGCTCCGTGCTCGGTGTAAGCTCCTATAAGTGTAGGCTCCAAGAAGCAGCCCCCGCGGGCTCAGTTCCGGGAGCCGGAATTCGGCCGCCTAGTGTTTGGTGTATGCTCTGATAGTAGCAGGGTCCAAGAAGCAGCCTCCGCGGGCTCCGCAGCCCTGAGCCAGGGCGGTTCCGGGACGGTTCCGGGAGCCGGAACTCGGCCGCTCTGTGCTCGGTGTAAGCTCCTACAAGTGTAAGCTCCAAGAAGCAGTCCCCGCGGGCTCAGTTCCGGGAGCCGGAACTCGGCCTCTTGGTGTTTCGTGTTTGCTCTGATATTAGCAGGGTCCAAGAAGCAGCCTCCGCAGGCTCCGCAGCCCGGAGCCAGGGCGGTTCCGGGACGGCTCCGGGAGCCGGGACTCGGCCGCCCCGCGCTCCGTGTTCACTCCGATAAGATCAGATTTTAAGAAGCCCCCAGGCGCTGAACCCTAGCAATCTGTCTGCAAGCCGCAGGCGAATTGCAGCCTGAAATTACCTGTTCTATGGCTGAATGAGCTGCGGTCAGTCAAAAACAGGTGTGGTGACGTCAGTTTACCAACATGGTGGCTGCTGGCCTCCTCTGTGGTCTGACCGGTGTGGAGAACCGAGATGGACCGCTTCCTTCCCCGTCTCGAACCCAGAATTCAGCCCTGAGTGCGGTGCTTGCGCGTCTGGCAGAAACTGCAGCGCTGTAACCCTGCGTCTCTATCCCAGCGCGCCTTGCAGACTCCAGCCGCGGGGCGATTCGCTGAATAAGCAGTTTTACCCTCCGTGCGACAAACCTCTCGCGTTTGAGTCCCCGTAGCCGATCCTCATGCGATGGAAATCCTTCCTCCAGGTTCCGGCGCACCCCACTATTGCTGGAAATTCCCAACAAGATATCCTTCAGCCGTCCTGACCCGCTGCACACTCCCAACACAGTGAGAAGCCGCCACACTGGAGTGGTAATACTGCTACTTCCCGCATCCAGCCGCCCAAACTTCCCCATCCTGACTCATGGCGCAGACTCTTAAGAGGATGCGAATACTAGCGTGT
Source organism: Marmota monax (assembly GCF_021218885.2). Lineage (NCBI taxonomy): Eukaryota > Metazoa > Chordata > Mammalia > Rodentia > Sciuridae > Marmota > Marmota monax. Next base: position 3,879 of record NW_026694064.1, on the reverse strand, counting down.
AGAGTATAGGGTACCAGGCGAGCCTGGCACTTTGTGACAGCAGGTTTTGTGTAAAGATGCGTCCAAATACCCGATCTTGGGCTAGATAATCGGAGAGAAGACTGTACTGAGGAATCTAGCAAGGGTGGTGGATGGCAGCGCGTGCGGTCTAACTGACGTATGCAGCCGAGGTTAGACATAAAGAGACGTGATTCTAGACGGGTAACAGTCGTATGGGATTGTAAAGCAGCTAGGAGTTCCAGCTCACGGCGAGCTAGTATAGAAGCCGTAAGACACGGCACTAAAGTGAAATGTGAAATGGAAGGACTAGGGTGAGGATCCGCCGCTTAGGAGTATGGGCCCACAACTAGCATAGGCATCATAAAAGGATGGGGACCTTGAAACACAGACAAATAAGAGATTATTTGGAAGTTCTCATAATTTTCTAATTATTTTGCTCAGGCGTAGTCTATTTGGTTATCTGATAAGTATTTTTAAAATTTATTTTTCGATACTTAAGCATTCCACAAGAGTGTGAACGCGGCCACAGTCAGCCAGGCTCTACGAAAGTTGACACATTCAAACAACACTATTGTGCGGGCCATTTGAACAGTTTATAGATAGGTTACAGTTGCGCCTGTGTTAAGGGGCAGTCGGCTAGGCTGGAGCATCTCACCTTAAAAATATAAGGAATATCTATGCTTAGCACCATTGTGCGACGTGCTTACCTACTTTCTGTCATGCCAAACCTGCTCCCAAGTGTCGAGTGCTATGCCATACATCGCCCGAGGTCCAGTTACTGTCTACAGCCAAAGTCATGCTATTCTTTCTGACATGCCGTGTGTCAAATCTGCAGGCTGCATAGAGCACCCACCCTCCCCCCTATCTTCCAAACGCTCCTAAGAGAGACAACATCAAGGAATAGGAGAGGAGAAGCGCGCACGGAGTAAGCAAGACGGCCTAAGCGCCAACATTTAAGATGCAAGGCACATTGTATCGGGGGGGCTAGCAGCAATCCGACGATCGCCCCCAGGAACGTCAGCCCTAGAGTGAAGCTGCGACTGGCTTAACCATGTTGCACTAGATCCCCTCATAACTGTTGTCACCGCCTTCGCTTCTGGGCCGTGCCCCTTGCCGAAATGTTTGAAAATTAAAGCAGATTGGCGGACCACATCCCCAGAGTTAGGGACAATTACAGAAGATAACTTAACAGTACAGTGGACCAGAATACTGCGGCTAAGCTTTCACATAGAGCATTCCAGATATCACCCCTTTAGCGCGATTCTAATTGCCAGGCGTTGTAGAATCTAATACACCTTTGAGAAACGGCTTACTGCCAACAGTCCTCCTATGCATAGAGATGCCTCATATTCCATGTGCAAATTAATCCTTCTCTACTTACTCTTCTGAAGTATTGAGGAATAAGATCGTTAAGCTAGAAACTACACTGGATTACACCTCATTCATAAGACTAGCGTAACAAGCGAAACAGTGCTGTGTGGATCCTGAACGCACTATTGTTTTAATGAGAAAGTTCACTGCATCGGTCTGCTCGTATGCCCAGAGGTTTTTAGTTTCCGACAGCGATTATGGAGGCTATAGCGCCATTCCATGTGGGGATTCTTTAGTGTCTCATGCCAGATGGCCGGAGCTCCTCCGCGACACACACAGTCATGCTCTGAACCCATGCACCATGGTCTCGAACACAGCCCCAGCTAGGGCTGAGCCATTAATGCTAGGCCTTAATCTAACAAAAGGAGCTATAGTAGACAGAGCATATAAGTCAGACAGGTAAAGACATGAAACTCGTGCATACATGCCTGTTTTTGCCTAGCCGAGTACCTATACCCATTTTTATGCTATTTAGAGTTGATTTTCCATGGAGCGAATGTTGCGGAAACCTATCCTTCTTCCTTGGCTATTAGTCCAAGAGGCTTAACTTTTCCTGTGCTTCTCCAGCGTTCTCGCTCTCCTTGAGCACTCGCAGAGAGGTTGATGGCGGAGAGTCTGATTAGATAGATGCATTCTTCCTCTCTTATGGCAAAAAAAGAAACACTTACGTCATCCATTTGCATAGCGACCTATGATATCGAACCGTGACTATGAAGGAATGGTTTTCTTTGTGCTGCGATTACTAAGCCAGAGAATGATGTGTGCAGGCTCCCTGCCCGCTGAACCTTCTTTTTTGAGACAGCTAGTGCCATCAACTCAAGAGCCCAGAAAAAGCAAGAGAGACCATAACCCCCCTTACGTTATCTATTGAAAAAGCACTAGAGCCCAATACATGCTCGAAAGCCATGGTGTTACTCATAGCCAATTTTCAAAGTACCTTGAGAAAGTACATTGCTCTTACATATTTAAACCAGTTGGTTTGTCTATTTTACAAATTAGAGAGCTGATTAAGACCCAGAGGGAAAAGGTCATAAAAATCTAAAAGCAAAGGCAAATCAAGACAGCAGCCAGAGACACACGAACCAGGGTTAGTTTCCTAAGCTGTGACCGGGGTGGTTTTTTTTTGGACAGGGCTGAAGAATCAAGCTTCCTTGAAGAGGAACCTCTTTGCGTTTGCCCCGCTATAGCCCTACCGCCCCCAGTCCTAGCCTCCGATGTGCTTATAATATTCTCTCCGAAGGGCTATACTTTCTAAAAGCCAGATTACACCTGAATAGAAAGTTGCTCTAGGTAAAATGATTCTCTACTAAATCTTCAATGAGAACAGCAATATGTTTGCGCCACTTTGAAAACCGAAGCAATGGAGCAAAGGTCACTATGATTTATCTTTTACAAGTTTCCTCCAAGTACATGTTGCAGGGGAAGTACGGGCGTAAGTGCAAATATAGACCGGGCAGATAGCACTGAATAAAAATGGTTTGAAAATTGACAGAAAGTAATTTTAGCGATGTATAGGAAATCCACTAGGAGTAATAGTGTATTATTGAGAATTACACATGGAAAGTTTCCTTATGTGTCTGTACCTTGTAGACTGTCTCTACACTTGATGAAAACAGTCAGAGCAGGAGCAGCAAGATTTAGAAGAAGAAAGTCTTTATGTAGGCCTATATAGCGGAGTGCAGTATGTTTCGCGATAGCCTTAGTACAGGCAATCTGGAAAGCCCACATGCTGTAGAAACAATAGCCAGATATGATTCAGAGGTGAACATGTGATTAGAATTAATGAAAGCTTGCAATCCCAATCAGTGGAGTAGTCTCTTGGTATAAGGATGAAGTAATTATAAAGATGGATCGCATGCCCGGCGTTATGGTAACTGTAGGCAGGGAGGAGACTGATGGCTTCAGAGGAACGCAGAGGCACCTGGGCGAACAGCTTTCTCCTGGGCGAGATCTGTATTATCCATAGCCCCTTAGGGCACTCGTGTTTTTGGTTATCTTGTACGCGAGCCCTGCTTTTCCTCCCTGGACCTATTATGTCTTCCACCGACCATAGACATTCTTGCCATCATCGTGCGAGACCTAAGAGCAATAGCAGGTTGGCTGACCCATGCCGATCTCGAACCTCTGAGGAAACTGTTGAGCCAAAATAAACTTTCTCCTCCTGCTACAGTTTGCTTCATATATATTTATTTAAAGATTGCTTGATAAGACCTTTATTTTACATTTACAATATAACATGAAAGCCGTGCTGCAGGATACAAAACCCAGTGATGTTTACTCATGCCAGGCCCAAATGTGAGCTACCACTAGCAACCCCCCGCCCCGCGCCCATAAGGTGTCTCTGTACCGCCATCTTATTGGTCATTAGTGATGAAAAGCTGCACTAACACATCGTGATGACAACGAAGACTCGCGGAAGGGCAAAATATGCTCTCGCCATAAGGACCAAGAGTGACAATTGGAAAGTAGAGGATGAGAGAGGACAACCCCTTAAGAAACGCTGGAATC
>NW_026694063.1:0-25775 GCF_021218885.2 Marmota monax | reverse complement strand
CCTCAATAGATGAATGGATAAAGAAAATGTGGTATTGTTGAGAGCCACAGCCAAAGGGGCCCCAGCAAACTTCCAGCTGCCAGCAAACTTCCAGCTGCTGGCTGATGATTGGCTCACAGCGGCCCCAGCAACATCTAGCTGATTGGCTTTTCGGCCCCAGCAACATCTAGCTGATTGGCTCCTCTGCGGTGATGCTCATTGGACTGTTTCCCTGCCCTTTCAGACCACGGAGCTGCTCATTGGGGGACTTTTTTGGCTCCGCCCACGTGACCCAGCCAATCGGCCTCAAGAGCAGGAGGATTGTGGGAGGGGGAGAGAAGCTTGTGTGGGAGAGAGAGGCTTGGGGAAAGCCAGTGGTGGCAGTTGAGGCTCTGAGGGTTATTCCTGAGAGACTATTTTGTTTGTCGTGTGTGGTTCTAAAAATAAAGTTAGTTTCTTTTGACAAGTGGCTCCTGATTGTGCCCAGCCAGACTGCGGCATTTGGTGGCTCGCACGGGGAGCGACTGAGGGTAAGTGAACTGCTCGCCCCTGAGGGCAGAGCGAGAGGATGGGTAGCCATTTTAAGATTCTTCTTTTGTTATTTTGTTTCACTTTTGTTTTAAGTTGCCTGTCCCTGGAGATGTGTAAGATGGAAGAAAAACCGCTCACATCTGAGGAACAGATAGGGAGAAAGGACGGATGGACATTTCAGGAGGCTATTATAATGATTTTGTGTTGTTCCAATTTTGTTTCACTCAGTTTCAGTTTTGTTAGGCGTTATCTTGTTGGGTTGTATTATAGTAGAAATACGGGATCAGAAATTAGTAAAAAACAAACTGAAAGAGTGTTAAGTAAATTGTTAGAGGAAGGAGGCATCTCAGTAAAATCAAGAACAATCAGGGCATACGTTGATACAATACAAAAATGTAGCCCATGGCTTTTTAAGGAGGAGTTATTAAATATATCACAATGGAACCATCATGGTGAAGATTTAAAAAGAATAGAAAAGAAAAGCCCAGGGACTCTGCCAGTTGGCACATTGCCATTGTGGACATTCGTATCTTGTTTGCTTAGTCCAAAGCCTTCAGTTCAGACAATGGTAGAGGAAGGAGAAGACATAATGATTCAAGTAAAAGAGAAGGTCTCTCAAGTTAGTCAGACAGAGGAAAAGATTCAAGTAAAAGAGAAGGCCTCTCAAGCTAGTCAGACAGAGAAAGAAAGTGTAAAACAGAAAAAGCCATCAGGGGGAAAGTTACAACAGGAGACTGCTACTAACACCTTTCTATCACCAGAGGATGTAAGTGTCCAACCAACAGCACCACCTCTACAGGAGACTGCTACTAACACCTTTCTATCACCAGAGGGCGTAAGTGTCCAACTAACAGCGCCACCTCCATATGCTGGGAGGCCCCCAACCCCCGCAGTTGATAGTTGGGATCCTGAGACAAGGTCTCAAATATTAACATGCCCTGTATTTGAGGCAGGAGGGCAGCGATTTTACCAAGTTTTAAATTTCAAAACAGTGAAGCAGCTAAAAGAGGCTGTAACAACCTATGGTCCTCAAGCACCCTTCACTGTAAGCTTGGTCGCATCCATTAACAACTTGAACATGACGCCAGCAGATTGGGCTAATATGTGTAAAGCTGTGCTAAATGGAGGACAATACCTGTTATGGAAGGTTGCCAATGAGGAATTTTGCAAGGAGACGGCTAAGCGAAATGCAGCAGCTGGTTATCCTCAGAGAAATCTAGATATGTTGTTAGGAAAGGGACCTTATGAGGATCAGCAGCAACAAATTGCATATGATCCTGGCGTATACGCACAAATTGCTGCAGATGCAATTAAGGCATGGAAGACTTTACAAGGACATGGAGGTTTACAAGGTCAATTATCTAAGGTAATACAAGGAGCTAATGAACCTTATGCTGAATTTGTAGATAGGCTTATTCAAACAGCTACCAGAGTTTTTGGGAATACAGAACAAGCAATGCCATTACTAAAACACCTGGCTTATGAGCAAGCGAATCGTTGGTGCAGAGATATCATTAGACCATGGAAACATGAAGATTTAAACACATATATTAAATTATGTAGAGACATTAATGAACAAGAGCAAGTCGTGGCAGCTGCAGTAAAACAGGCTTTAGATGCCAGAGACATTAATGAACAAGGGCAAATTGTGGCAGCTGCAGTAAAACAGGCTTTAGATGCCAGGCCAAGAACATGCTACAATTGTGAACAAACAGGACATTTTAAAAGGAATTGCCCCATTGGAGGAGGGTTTAACAAAACTAGGTATCAAAGGAGTAGAATACCAGGTATTTGCCCACGGTGCCGTAGAGGGAGACATTGGGCTAATGAATGCTGTTCTCAAACCACCATAGAGGGTACTCCATTATCAAAAAACGAACAAGGACCAGGTGTTTATCCACGATATCGTGGAGAAAGGCATCGGGCTCCATTGCCAAAAAATGGACAGGGGGGCCCAATGCTCCGGGGCCCAAAACCACAAATATATGGAGCACTGGAGGAACCCAGCAACCCCATCAGGGTAGTGCCCAGGACACATTGTCCATCAGATCCCTCATCAGACAAACCAGAGGGATCGCAGGGTTGGACATCTGCGCCTCCGCCAGAGCAGTACTAACTCCAGAGATGGGAGTTCAAATCATTCCCACAGGGGTGAAAGGACCTCTTCCCAAAGGAACAGTAGGCTTATTATTGGGACGCAGCTCTTCTACTCTAAAAGGACTTATGATAAGTCCTGGGGTAATTGATCCCGATTATGAAGGTGAAATAAAAATTATAGCCAGTTCTCCAAAGGGTATATCAGTAATTTCACCAGGAGATAGAATAGCACAGTTACTAATAATACCCAGCCTACATGATAAATTTTCCAGTCGTACTGTAGAAAGAGGTTCCAAGGGATTAGGCTCCACAGGTGTAGATTGGGCTATGCTTTCTTTAAATTTAGATTCTCGCCCCATGCTAAAACTAAATATTCAAGGACATGAATTTAATGGGCTACTGGATACAGGTGCAGACCTTAGCATCATCTCTCGTCAAGAATGGCCAAAACATTGGCCATTACAACAAGCCACTCAAACGCTTCGAGGCCTAGGAGTGGCAACTAATCCCCATAGAAGTGCAATGGTATTAGATTGGAAGGATCCTGAAGGATGTGAAGGAACTATACAGCCATATGTATTGGATCATCTTCCTATAAATTTATGGGGACGAGATGTCCTAGATCAATTAGGTTTGACATTAACAAATAACGTCAACCAAAATGCACCCACTATTATGACTAGACAAGGTTTTAGGAAAGGAAAAAGATTAGAAAAACAAGAACAAGGTATAGCAGCACCAATACAAATAGATCAAGGAACAGACAGACATGGGTTGGATTTTCAGAAAGGGCCACTGAGACAATCAAAATTACTTGGAAATCAGAAAGACCAGTATGGGTTCCTCAGTGGCCCCTGACTAAAGAAAAGATACAAGCAGCCCATGACCTGGTCAAACAACAATTAGCAGAAGGACATATACAACCTTCTGTATCTCCCCATAATACTCCCATTTTTGTCATCAAAAAGAAATCTGGTAAATGGAGATTATTGCAAGATTTAAGAGCCATTAATAATGAGATGGTTATTATGGGACCTGCTCAATCAGGGATTCCTCAGTTGTCTGCTTTGCCAAAAACCTGGTATGTTTTAGTTATAGATATTAAAGATTGTTTTTTTTCAATTCCAATTCATCCTGAGGATAGTCCACGTTTTGCATTTACTATCCCTGCACTGAATCATGAAGGTCCTGATCAGAGATATGAATGGAAAGTACTCCCTCAAGGGATGGCTAACAGCCCAACTATGTGTCAAATTTATGTTAACAAAGTAATCCAGCCACTTAGAAATCAAAATCCTGAACTACAAATATTTCACTATATGGATGATGTATTATTAGCACACAAAGATAAAAACACATTGCTAGAATGTTATGCCACACTTACAAACTTATTAAAAAATTATAATCTAGAGATAGCAATAGATAAAGTACAATTAAATTTTCCAATTAATTATTTAGGAGTTCTATTATCCTCAACCATGGTCCGTCCACCAAAAATTCAAATACGAGTAGATCAACTCAAATCACTTAATGACTTTCAAAAGTTATTAGGAGACATAAATTGGATAAGGCCTTATTTAGGTATACCAACAGGAGAGTTGGGACCTTTATTTGATATCCTAAAAGGTCCATCAGATCCAAATTCACCCCGAATGTTAACGCCGGAAGCAAGAAAGGCATTAAAAATCATTGAAACATATATGGAAAATATGCATTTGGATAGAATTGATATAAGTTTGCCTTTATTATTTATTGTACTACCAACAAAAAATATTCCTACAGGAGTATTTTGGCAAGAAGGTCCATTATTATGGATACATTTATCTTATTCTCCTAACACTATTCTTACTAGGTATCCTGAGGCTGTAGGACAATTAATACTCAAAGGAATAAAAGCAGCAAAGGGAGTGTTTGGAATTTCTCCCAATAAAATTATTACTCCATATACTATGAATCAAATTGATGAGTTAGCTAATGAGTTAAATACTTGGGCAATAATCATGTGTAAATCTAATGTTTCATTTGATAACCACTTACCATCTAATCCTTTATTGTCTTTTTGGTCATTGCATCCTGTAATTTTTCCAAAAATGACAAGAAAAACACCTATCATGAATGCTCCAAATATATTCACTGATGGGTCAAATAATGGTACAGCAGCAGTCGTTACCCCTGATCAAACTTTTACATTTTTAGTACCCAAACAATCAGCTCAAAAGGTAGAGCTTAATGCAGTTTTACAAGCTTTTGTGATGTTTAAAGATTCTGTATTTAATTTATTTTCTGATAGTCAGTATGTAGTTAATGCTATAGTATCTCCTGAAGATGCTGGTAGGATTTCCCCTTCTTCTACTGTTTTCTCTTTGCTTTCCACTATACAAAGTCTAATCTGGGACAGAAAAGATCCATTCTTTATAGGACATATCAGGGCACATACAGGATTGCCTGGAGCCCTTAGTTTGGGCAATGATTTAACAGATAAAACTACACATGACATACATATTTTCTCTACACTAGAAGAAGCTATAAATTTTCATAAAAAGTTCCATGTCAATGCTAATACTTTACAAAAGCGTTTTAAAATAACTAAGGAACAAGCTAGACAAATAATAAAACAATGTCAAAATTGTGTGACCTTTTTACCACAAGTTAATCTTGGAGTCAATCCTAGAGGATTAATACCTAACCATATTTGGCAGATGGACGTCACACACTTGCCAGAATTTGGAAAATTAAAATATTTGCATGTTACAGTTGATACTTCTTCAGGATTTTTGATGGGCTCCCTTCATGCCGGAGAAAAAACTAAAGATGTTATAGCTCATTGCTTACAAAATTTTGCCACTGTGGGTGTTCCAAAACAGTTAAAAACAGATAATGCCCCTGGTTATACTTCTACCTCTTTTAAACAATTTTGCTCAACATTTGGCATTACTCATATAACAGGAATCCCATACAATCCACAGGGACAAGGCATAGTTGAAAGAGCTCATCAAACTATTAAAATGTACTTATTAAAGCAAAAAGAAGGAATTGGGAAGGGGTATATATTCCCCAAAGATAAACTTAAAATAACCCTTTTTACTCTAAACTTTTTAAATTTGGATTCATCAGGACTTAGTGCTGCGGAAAGGCATATGTGTCCAAAAAATGTACATAAGCCCAAGGTACTTTGGAAGGATATTCTAACAGGACAATGGAAAGGTCCTGACCCAGTAATTGTCTGGAGTCGACGGTCTGTTTGTGTGTTTCCACAGGGAGAACAGCAGCCGATTTGGATTCCAGAGAGATTAACCAAGGTCCTGACCCAGTGATTGTCTGGAGTCGGGGGTCTATTTATGTGTTTCCACAGGGAGAACAGCAGCCGATTTGGATTCCAGAAAGATTAACTAAAGCGATTTCTACAGACCAAAAAGAAGATGATTTGGCTCAAATCCATAACAACTGATATCCAAAACTCCAGTTTGGCTATTCTTACATCTGCAACAGAACCAGGATGCTTTTTTCAATATCTATTTTATTATTGCCCTTTGCCATATCATGAAGTTCTATTTTGTTTTTTGAGCTCATACAGACCTAGGTTAATGTTTTGCTGATCAGTTCTATTTTTTGACTATAGAGTTTTTAAACATTGCAATGGAGATTTCACCTGTAAAAAGTTATAAGGCCTTTACTATAATGTTATGTGTTGTATGTATTATATTATGTGTGCACACTTGTGTTTTGTGTTATATGTTTGAATGTACGTATGTCCATATATCATATATGATGAGCGCTCATGATAAAATGGATCCAAATATTTTTTTTTTCACGTGATTTATATGGTTTAATTTAAATTGGGTAAACAACTGTTGAGGATTGTTTTAATATGTAAACAAAAAAGAAGGTTAACAGATCTGTTTGTTTACTTTCACCTTTCCTTTTCATTATATTTAATAATTCTCTTAAAGACAATGTAAATTGTTAAGAAAATTGTTTTCTTTTAGTGCCTTCTGTAATGTTACATAATTTTTTCTTTAGCCATTATTGCCAGAATTCCTATCTTCATCCCAGTGCCTGTGAAGACAACGTAAATTGTTAAGAAAATTGTTTTCTTTTAGTGCCTTCTGTAATGTTACATAATTTTTTCTTTAGCCATTATTGCCAGAATTCCTATCTTCATCCCAGTGCTGGTGAAGTCAAAGATAAAACCAATCTACAGCTTCTACAATAGCCATCACTGAACTGCTTGCAGAACTTGCCTGGACACATTGTGAGCTCACCTGTATGCATTGTGAACTATCTGTTGGTGCAGTGACTTGTGGTAGTGTTGGGGTATTTTTGCTGATGATGTCACCGGTGGTACAATTTTTCAAAGGAGCCCTCAATTGGCTTAATGTCATGGCATTTTGCATCCTCCTCTACTAGTGATGGTCTAAAATTTGGGGGCCAACAGAGGTGAGGCAAAGAACCTCACCCCCCCACAGGTGCAAAGGCCTATCCACAAGTATGGCTGTATGCTGGACCGGTAGTCAGTGACGGGTATGATCCAATTGCAGTGGTACCAACCTAAGACAGGAGGCTGACGCCTAGAGGTCAGTTCATCCGATGACGGGTAAGGACCATATGTTGAATTGGACTGCCTAACAGGCACGGTCCCTAAGCCACATGCTTGTTGTTTAAACAGAGAGGGGAAGATGTTGAGAGCCACAGCCAAAGGGGCCCCAGCAAACTTCCAGCTGCCAGCAAACTTCCAGCTGCTGGCTGATGATTGGCTCACAGCGGCCCCAGCAACATCTAGCTGATTGGCTTTTCGGCCCCAGCAACATCTAGCTGATTGGCTCCTCTGCGGTGATGCTCATTGGACTGTTTCCCTGCCCTTTCAGACCACGGAGCTGCTCATTGGGGGACTTTTTTGGCTCCGCCCACGTGACCCAGCCAATCGGCCTCAAGAGCAGGAGGATTGTGGGAGGGGGAGAGAAGCTTGTGTGGGAGAGAGAGGCTTGGGGAAAGCCAGTGGTGGCAGTTGAGGCTCTGAGGGTTATTCCTGAGAGACTATTTTGTTTGTCATGTGTGGTTCTAAAAATAAAGTTAGTTTCTTTTGACAAGTGGCTCCTGATTGTGCCCAGCCAGACTGCGGCATGGTATATATACTCAATGGAATATTACTCAATTTTAAAGAAGAATGAAATTATGGCATTTGCCAATAAATGGTTGGAGTTGGAGAATATCATGCTAAGTGAAATAAGCCAATCCCACAAAACCAAAGCCTAAATGGTTTCTCTAATATGCTGTTGCTAATTCACAATGAGGTGGAGCACTAGGGAAGAATAACATTACCTTGCATTAGGTAGAGGGAAGTGATGGGAGGGGAGGGAAGGGAATGTGGGGATAGGAAAGATAGTAGAATGAAATAGACACTATTAATTTATGTAATGTATGTGACTACATGACCAGTATGAGTATGCAACATGTACACTCAGAAAAATGAGAAATTAGATCCCATCTATGTATGATATATCAAAGTATAAATGCCTACTGTCACATATTACTAATTAAAGCAAATAACAAAAAATGCTGACTATTGAAGAAAAACTGCACAGGACACTTTAAGTTTATTTAAATAGGAGAGATTGAACTTTACTGAATCAAAAGGCAGAAGGGTTTATAAATGGTGGGGTGAGTGTTAGAAGACATTAGTGGCAAGAAGGGACAATGTGGTTGTTTCCTAATTATCATTTCTGAAGTTAGGCTCTTATCCTACCACAGATACTGGGCAATATAACATATTACCTCCTCTGATAACTGCATTTCAAAAAGATCATTCATATATTTGTTGATCTATTGTGTATCTTCTTCTGAGAAGTGTCTGTTCAGCTCCTTTGCCCATTTATTGATTGGGTTGTTTGTCTTTTTGACGTTAAGATTTTTAGTTCTTTATATATCCTGTAGATTAGCACTGTATGTGCTAATTAGCACTGATATGTATGTGGTAAAAATTTGTTCCCAAAATGTAGGCTTTCTTTTCACCTCATTAACTGTTTCTTTTGCTGAGAAGCTTTTTAGTTGGAATTCATCCCATTTTGTTCAACATCTTTATTAATTAGAGAAATGAAAATCAAAACTACTCTAAGATTTCATCTCAGGCCAGTCAGAATAGCAGTTATTAAGAATACAAACAGTGGGAGGGGCTGAGGCTGGGGCTCGGTGGTAGCACATTTGCCTGTGTGAGGCACTGGGTTTGATTCTATGCACCGCATATAAATAAATAAAATAAAGGTCTATTAAAAACACAAACAACAGGGGCTGGGGTTATAGCTCAGTGGTAGATAGCTTGCTTTGTACATGTGAGGCACTGGGTTCAATCCTCAGTGCCATAAATAAATAAATAAATAGTGTCTATTTACAACCAAAAAATACTCAAAAAACCAAGAATACAAACAACAATAAATGTTGGCGTAAATGTGGGGAATAAGGTGTACTTGTACTTTGCTGGTGAGACTTCAAATTGGTACAACCACTCTGGAAAGTAGTATGTAGATTCCTTAGAAAACTTGGAATGGAACCACCATTTGACCCAACTATCCCACTCCTTGGTCTATACCCAAAGAACTTAAAATCAGCATACTATAGTGACACAGTCACATCAATATTTATAGCAGCTCAATTCACAATACCTAAACTATGGAACCAACCTAGATGTCCTTCAATAGATGAATGGATAAAGAAACTGTAGTATATATACACAATGGAATATTACTCAGCATTGAAAGAAATAAAATGATGGCATTTTCAGGTAAATGGATAGAGTTGGAGAATATCATGCTAAGTGAAGTAAGTCAATACAAAAAAAAAAAGACTGAATGTTCTGATAAGTGGATGCTGATCCATAATGGCAGAGGGGCATGGAAAAAATGGAGGAACTTTGGGCAAAGGGGAGGAAGGGGAGGGGGCATGGGGGCAGGAAAGATGATGGAATGAGACATCATTACCCTAGGTACATGTAAACATATGGTGTGACACTACATCATGTACAACCAGAGAAATGAGAAGTTATGCTACAATTGTGCATAATGAATCAAAATGTATTCTGCTGTCATATATTTCTAATTAGAATAAGTAAATAAAATAATTTTTTAAAAAAGATCATTCAAATGTCCTAAAAGAAAGGAGCTTCTGGGTGGTAGAAGATTTACATCTCAAAGAAAATAATTTAACAATTAGAATTAGAGGGGATGAAAATGGAGCTCAGTAGTCAAAGACTTACCTAGCCTGCAAAAGGCCCTAAGCTCCATCACCAGCACCAAAATAAATAAATAACAATTAAAAACTTTAAATGGAAATAATTTACAATTGCATGTTTTTTAAGTGAATTATCTAAAAAGGAAAAAAAGGGGGAGATTAGGGATCTGAAGTCAAGCTGAAGGGAACATTAAATCAGTCTTGGTCAATACTAACTAGCAGTTCCACTCCTGGAGATGAATGCATGGATAGATGGATAGATGATAGAGACAGACAGATAGACAGGTAAATCTGTACAAGTAGGTCCACTGGAGTACTTCACTGAGTCCAAGGAGACTCCACTGAGAACCAGGAAGTTGGAGTCTACACTCTGGGAGGATGGATGGGCCAATCATGGTGGATAGACACCACAGCTTTAGTAGAAACTGTCCTCACTAGTCCCCTTCACCCAGTTTTGACTTCAGCTATAATTTTTTATACTTAGCTTTCCACTTCAAGTCCATGTCACATTATTACCTTCAGGGTGTCCAATTGGGGTCTGTGTCCTTGATGTCCTGAAGAAAGAATTGAGCAAGACACACTGAAGTAACAGGCAAAGTAGAGATTTATTGAAGGTGAGGGTGGAAGCAGCACTCTGGGACGTAGAGCAGAGAGGACAGAGCAAGAGAAAGAGGCTCAAGGCCCAGTGTCTAAAATTAGTCTTATATGCTGAGTTGTGAGGCCATCTCTTCCCTCTACAGACCTGATTGAAGACTTTACCCCATTTGTTCCCACTGGTTACTTTATAATACCTGATCAGAATGGTGTCCTATTTTCTTAGAAAATTCCATTAGAATACTGCCCACTTTACTCCCATTGGTTGAATGCTAAGCCTGTGGTGGGGGTTACCATGGTAATGGAACTTACCATAAACAGGGACATGATGACTCACCTCCCTGTCTTGTCCTTCAGAAGCATTTTTCTTATACCCTGCCTCTACCATCTTGGAATCCCCAAACTTTTACCTAACATTTCCCCTGGAGACATTTGATCCCAAAATTATTTTTGAGTGATCAGAGAGCTGGAGAGCTCATCTTCTTATACCTGAAGGCTGACAGTGGACTGTTGACCCTTCCTATTTGGGATTCATGGAACTCTTGCACTAGCTGGTGAAGATCAAAGAGCATAGTGTTGGGGTCCATTTGTGGTATAGGTTTGTAGATCTGCCAGCGTGTAGGCTTGCTGTAGTAACAGCAGATCCTTGTTGGCTTAGTTTTTTATGGTTTTGTATCAGGTGAGGCATGGACAGTTAAGGGCATTAATCATCCAGGGAGTCCAGAGATCCACAGTGGCAACTGGTTGAGGTATACATAGGGCAGGGATCATGCTAGGATAATAACAAACAAGATAGCAAAGCATCATTGTCTGGCAAACAATTAGCACAAAAGCAATTAGTATTATTGGTCAGTTTATGAAAGCCATGAAGATAGCAACTCATTAAAGCTTAAAGTGGAGTCCACCAGGGCATTGGTTTGTGATGGAGGCCATTTAAGGCTTCACAAACATTAGCAGAGTTGTTAGAAACATATACACAACATTTAGTTTTTACAATGTCACAGGTGTCTCCTGGAGCTGCAGTGAAGGTACAGGGATAAATATCAGGGCCAAGAGATCAAAGCAGCAAAATACAAAAACACAGATCAAGCCTGCCTGTGTAGGACATTAAGAAGATATTTAGGAGAATCCAAGATGGCGGCCCAGAGGGAGGCAGCATTCTGTGTCGCTTTGTGACCTGGATCTCACCTAGTGGGAATACTACATCTCTGGACACCCAACTCCCAAAGTTCTAGCCAATGCAGGGCTCATGAGCACCTTAGCAGGATCACCTATCAGCACTGCTGCAGAAATCTCAGATGTTGCTCCACTCCCACACAGGTCACTCAGCTGCTACCTGAAAGGAAAGCAACCACAACACTAGGAGCGACCAAGAGATCTTTATTGTGGCGGTATCTGATTGACCGGAGAAAAAGAGGAGAGAGAAAGAGGGCCAGGAAGGAGAAGGTTTTTGTAGCCTTTTCTGTGCTGCTTAAATCTTAATAGGGTCTCTAGGTCTGCAAGCTGCCTTGCTGGCATCCAGAGATTGGGTCACACAGTAGTTGCTAAGGGTGTCATCTTCTGCCTTCAAGTGAATTGGGCATGGGCTAGGCACGGGTTTCAAATTGAAAAATAACAAGAGGAAGTAAAGGGGAAAAGAGGCCAAATAACCGTCCCAAAATGAAGGGCTAACGAAGGGTGGGGATGGGTACTCAGTTTACCCTGCGTTTATTCAGCCTGTCTTGCAGCTAACACTACCTACCCTCAGCACAATGTCATTACTTGCTCCCCACACCCCATCGGATACACCAGCGCTGGAAGCAGAGTGCCTTCATCTTAGCTCACCTTCCTTGCCATATTTTGTGGGGGCAGCTCCCAGATTGGATCTTCAGCCAACCAGGTATCTGGTTTCCAACACCGCTCTCTCTCCAGTGGCGGTAACTCAGCACAGTAGCCGCCCAAATTCGGTGGGACAGGTGCACAGTGTAATCAGGGCACTGCCCACAGGAGCCCCAAGAGAGAGGTCCCTCAATTGGGATCTGCTAAGGGAGAGGGAAATGGGGCAAAAGTTTGAAAACTAACAGAAAAGCCAGGAAATGGGAAATCTTCAGGCAATCAAGTCATATGAGTGAACCTAAAAAGAGACCCTTGAGGTGCAGTCTCCCTGCAGGGACTGGCGGGTGCCACTCCCCGCTTCCAGGCACCCTGCACCAGAACCAGCCTTCCCACCCTGGTTACCTTCACCATCCTGAGGGCAGAGATACCACCTAACAAGAGACAACCCCACCTATTGTATGAGAAGGAAAGCAGGAAAGATACAGATCTCTAAAACTAGCAACAACCCTGGTTTCTTCCTTCAAGAATTTTTTTTTTATTTTTTCTTCTCTCCCTCTATCCTCCCACCCTCACATCCCCAACAAATGTGAAAACAAGAACTTTGCGTGAATTAGGATTCTGAGGAGTGGGACATCTGAATAAAAATATAATATAGAAGTGTTATATATGCCCTTTTTTTCTTTTCTTTTTCTTTTCCCCTCCAATCTTTACTATTTTAACATTATTTATTTTTCTAAATACATATGTGTGTTTGTCTTAAGTACTCTACTATCTTCCCTGTACTTGTCTACCCAAAACTACTTCTCGTCTATTCTCTTGCTACTAACCCTTTTCATAAGATTTCTTTCACACTTCCAAAGATATATTAACTCTATATCCTCACATTGTACCTCCTCAGCATATCATCCTACACTTCACCTCCAGTTCATTGTCCACCATCAGAAACTGTTAAACCTTTTTACAAATCTATTGATTATATTATAGATAATAATTGAATTCAACATTTCTATATATTGTGAGTAAACTGTAAATGTCTTAATAGCAATAAATTGTTCATAGGTGGTTTAGGGTTGATATTGGGATCTGTTAACATTGTCCTTCCCCACAAAGGAGAGGTTTTGGAACCCAACAGGAGCACTACAAACCCTATAGGGTAAAAACCTTAACACCCCAGACCCAAGTGCTAAAAGGGAAGACACACGAGCAACATGAAAAGACAAGGGAAGAAAGTGCCCCCAAACAAATCAAGACACCACATTATTAGAATCCATGGCAACCACAGCAGAAGAATTACAGAGAAGGAGTTCATGATGTACATGATTAAAATGTTCTGTGAAGTGAAGGAAAATATAATAGAGCAAATACAGGCAGCAAAAAAACATTTCTACAAGGAGCTACATAAACAAATACAAAAAGCAAAAGATCACTTCAACAGGGAGATAGAGGTTCTATTAAAAAAAAAACAGAAATCCTTGAAATGAAAGAAACAAATAAAAAAAATTAAAAGTTCAATTGAAAGCATCACCAACAAATAACCCAATCAATAAATGGGCCAAGGACCTGAACAGATGCCACAGTCTGGCTGGGCACAAATGCCGCAGTCTGGCTGGGCACACAATCACGAGCCACCACACAGCTTGTAGATTCAAACAGCAACTCTTTATTCCTGAACTCTCACCAGCCGTCTACAATCATGTTCTGGGGAAATCCACGTTCTCTCCCAAATCCACCTTCTCTGCCCAAATCCACCTTCACTCGGCTTCTGTCTCCCAAAATATACTGTCTGAATCCCGTGAGAACTCAAGGGGAACTCAGGCAGCAGGATACGCCCTATTCCCAGCAGGAATAATCTTAAACCTTAAACCTGGAACCTAAACTGGGAACGCCCTAAACAAGATTATCTTAAAACCGGGAACACCCTAATCTGCCTTGGTCCTTGAGCAAGGTCACTTACATTCAATGTCACTGCAACATGTCAGCAACATGGGGTACGCTGGCAAGGAAATTGTCATACCTACTTGGCTAATGGCTCCCAGCATCTCCCCCCTTCTGATTAATTAAACAACAAGCAATGTGGCTTAAGGACCGTGCCTGGTAGGTTGTCCAATTCAACATATGGTTCTTACCCGTCATCGGAAAACTGACCTTTAGGCGTCAGCCTCCTGTCTTAGGTTGATACCACTGCAATTGAATCATACCCGTCACTGACTACCGGTCCAGCATACAGCCATACTTGTGGATAGGTCTATGCACCAGTGGGGGGTGAGGTTCTTTGCCTCACCTCTGTTGGCCCCCAAATTTGGCCTTGGTGCCAGTGGGGGAGTGAGGTTAATGTGGCTTATGGACCGTGCCTGGTAGGTTGTCCAATTCAACATATGGTTCTTACCCGTCATCGGAAAACTGACCTTTAGGCGTCAGCCTCCTGTCTTAGGTTGATACCACTGCAATTGGATCATACCCGTCACTGACTACCGGTCCAGCATAAGCCATTGGCCCCCAAATTTTAGACCATCACTAGCAGAAGGGAGGAGGATACAGAAATGCCACGACACCAAGCCAATTGACGGCTCCTTGGGAAAAATTGCATCACTGGTGACACCATCAGCAAAGATATGCCAGCATTACCACAATTCGCTGCACCAAACGATAGTTACATAGTCCAGGCAAGTTCTGCAAGCAGTTCAAAGCAGAGGAATCTATCAATATGTCCATTTCCTCCCAAAATCCGTTTCCTCCCAAAGTAAGTTGACTCTTTGATTGAGCATTACTTGTTGAGTTCTTCACCGGCACTGGGATGGAGATAGGAATTCTGGCAATGATGCTAAAGAGACATTATCCTGAAAAGAATTATTAAATATAATGAAAAGGAAAGGTGAAAGTAAACAAACAGATCTGTTAACCTACTTTAAAAACAATCCTTAACAGCCTTTTACCTAATTTAAACTAGTAAACAAACAGATCTGTTAACCACCTTTAAAAACAATCCTTAACAGCTGTTTACATAATTTAAATTAAACCATTTAAATCACGTGAATAAAAAAATAATAATAATTCGGATCCATTTTTTCATGAGCGCTCCTCATATAAGAAATATGGACATACGCACATGCAGACATACAACACAAAACACAAGAGTGTACACAAACGTACAACACATAAGAAAATAGTAAAGGCCTTGTAGCTTTACCTAGGTGAAATCTCCATTGCAATGTTTAAAAACTCCACAGTCAAAAAATAAAACTGATCAGAAAAACATTAACCTAGGTTTGTATGAGCTCAAAAAATAAAAATAGAACCTTATGATGTGGAAAAATGCAATAATAAAATAGCTATTGAAAAAAGCATCCTGGTTAATCACTGTCGCAGATGTAAGAATGGCCAAGCTGGAGTTCTGGATATCAGCTGTTATGGATTTGAGTCAAATCATCTTCTTTTCGATCTGTAGAAACTGTTTTAGTTAATCTCTCTGGAATCCAAATGGGCTGCTGTTCTCCCTGTGGAAAAACACAAACAGACCCCCGACTCCAGACAATCACTGGGTCAGGACCTTTCCATTGTCCTGTTAGAATATCTTTCCAAAGTACTTTAGGCTTATGTACATTTTTTGGATACATATGCCTTTCCGCAGCACTAAGTCCTGATGAATCCAAATTTAAAAAGTTTAGAGTAAAAAGCGTTATTTTAAGTTTATCTTTGGGGGATATATACCCCCTTCCAATTCCCTCTTTTTGCTTTAATAAGTATGTTTTAATAGTTTGATGAGCTCTTTCAACTATGCCTTGTCCCTGTGGATTGTATGGGATTCCTGTTATATGAGTAACACCAAATGATGAGCAAAATTGTTTAAAAGAGGTAGAGGTATAGCCAGGACCATTATCGGTTTTTAACTGTTTAGGAACGCCCACAGTGGCAAAATTTTGTAAGCAATGAGCTATAACATCTTTAGTTTTTTCTCCGGCATGAAGGGAGCCCATCAAAAATCCAGAAGAAGTATCGACTGTAACGTGTAAATATTTTAATTTTCCAAATTCTGGCAAGTGTGTGACGTCCATCTGCCAAATATGGTTAGGTATCAGTCCTCTAGGATTGACTCCAAGATTAACTTGTGGTAAAAATGTCACACAATTTTGACATTGTTTTATTATATGTCTGGCTTGTTCCTTAGTTATTTTAAAACGCTTTTGTAAAGTATTAGCATTAACATGAAACCTTTTATGAAAATTTGTAGCTTCTTCAAATGTAGAGAAAATATGTATGTCATGTGTAGTTTTATCTGCTAAATCATTGCCTAAACTAAGGGCTCCAGGCAATCCTGTATGTGCCCTAATATGTCCTATAAAGAATGGATCTTTTCTGTCCCAGATTAGACTTTGTATAGTGGAAAACAAAGAGAAAACAGTAGAAGAAGGGGAAATCCTACCAGCATCTTCAAGAGATACTATAGCATTAACTACATACTGACTATCAGAAAATAAATTAAATACAGAATCTTTAAACATCAAAAAAGCTTGTAAAACTGCATTAAGCTCTACCTTTTGAGCTGATTGTTTTGGTACTAAAAATGTAAAAGTTCGATCTGGGGTAACTACTGCTGCTGTACCATTATTAGACCCATCAGTGAATATATTTGGAGCATTCATGATAGGTGTTTTTCTTGTCATTTTAGGAAAAACTACAGGATGCTTAGACCAAAAAGACAACAAAGGATTAGATGGTAAATGATTATCAAATGAAACATTAGATTTACACATGATTATTGCCCAAGTATTTAACTCATTAGCTAACTCATCAATTTGATCCATAGTATATGGAGTAATAATTTTATTGGGAGAAATTCCAAACACTCCCTTCGCTGCTTTTATTCCTTTGAGTATTAATTGTCCTACAGCCTCAGGATACCTAGTAAGAATCGTGTTAGGAGAATAAGATAAATGTATCCACAATAATGGACCTTCTTGCCAAAATACTCCTGTAGGAATATTTTTTGTTGGTAGTACAATAAATAATAAAGGCAAACTTATATCAATTCTATCCAAATGTATGTTTTCCATATATGTTTCAATAATTTTTAATGCCTTTCTTGCTTTAGGAGTTAACATGCGGGGTGAATTTGGATCTGATGGACCTTTTAGAATATCAAATAAAG
This sequence comes from Marmota monax, assembly GCF_021218885.2. Taxonomy (NCBI): domain Eukaryota; kingdom Metazoa; phylum Chordata; class Mammalia; order Rodentia; family Sciuridae; genus Marmota; species Marmota monax. The sequence goes on along the minus strand of NW_026694063.1, from coordinate 8,392 downwards.
GTCCCAACTCTCCTGTTGGTATACCTAGATAAGGCCTTATCCAATTTATGTCTCCCAATAACTTTTGAAAGTCGTTAAGTGATTTGAGTTGATCTACTCGTATTTGAATTTTTGGTGGACGGACCATGGTTGAGGATAATAGAACTCCTAAATAATTAATTGGAAAATTTAATTGTACTTTATCTATTGCTATCTCTAGATTATAATTTTTTAATAAGTTTGTAAGTGTGGCATAACATTCCAGCAATATGTTTTTATCTTTATGTGCCAATAATACATCATCCATATAGTGAAATATTTGTAGTTCAGGATTTTGATTTCTAAGTGGCTGGATTGCTTTGTTAACATATATTTGACACATAGTTGGACTGTTAGCCATCCCTTGAGGGAGTACTTTCCATTCATATCTCTGATCAGGACCTTCATGATTTAATGCAGGGATAGTAAATGCAAAACGTGGACTATCCTTGGGATGAATTGGAATTGAAAAAAAACAATCTTTAATATCTATAGCTAAAACATGCCAGGTTTTTGGCAAAGCAGACAATTGAGGAATCCCTGATTGAGCAGGTCCCATAACAACCATCTCATTATTAATGGCTCTTAAATCTTGCAATAATCTCCATTTACCAGACTTCTTTTTGATGACAAAAATGGGAGTATTATGGGGAGATATGGAAGGTTGTATATGTCCTTCCGCTAATTGTTGTTTGACCAGATCATGGGCTACTTGTGTCTTTTCTTTAGTCAGGGGCCACTGAGGAACCCACACTGGTCTTTCTGATTTCCAAGTAATTTTGATTGTCTCAGTGGCCCTTTCTGAAAATCCAACCCATGTCTGTCTGTTCCTTGATCTATTTGTACTGGTGCTGCTATACCTTGCCCTTGTTTTCCTAATCTTTTTTCTTTCCTAAAGCCTTGTCTAGCCCTAGTAGTGGGCGCATTAGGATTGATGTTATTTGTTAACGTCAAACCTAATTGATCTAGGACATCTCGTCCCCATAAATTTATAGGAAGATGATCCAATACATATGGCTGTATAGTTCCTTCACATCCTTCAGGATCCTTCCAATCTAATATCATAGAACTTCTATGGGGATTAGTCGCCACTCCTAGGCCTCGAAGCGTTTGAGTGGCTTGTTGTAATGGCCAATGTTTTGGCCATTCTTGACGAGATATGATGCTAAGGTCAGCTCCTGTGTCCAGTAGCCCATTAAACTCATGACCTTGAATATTTAGTTTTAGCATTGGGCGAGAATCTAAATTTAAAGACAACATAGCCCAATCTACACCTGTGGAGCCTAATCCCCTGGAACCTCTTTCTACACTATGACTAGGAAATTTATTATGTAGGCTGGGTATTATTAACAACTGTGCTATTCTATCTCCAGGTGAAATTACTGATATACCTCTTGGAGAACTAGCTATAATTTTTATTTCACCTACATAATCGGGATCAATTACCCCAGGACTTATCATAAGTCCTTTTAATGTAGATGAACTACGTCCCAGTAATAAGCCTACTGTTCCTTGGGGAAGAGGTCCTTTTACTCCTGTGGGAATGATTTGAACTCCCATCTCTGGAGTTAATACTGCTCTGGCAGAGGCACAGATGTCCAACCCTGCGCTCCCTCGGGTTTGTCTGATGAGGGATTTAATGGACAATGTGTCCTGGGCACTACCCTGATGGTGTTGCTGGGATCCTCCACTGCCCCGTATATTTGTGGTTGTGGGCCCCGGAGCATTGGGCCCCCCTGTCCGTTTTTTGGCAATGGAGCCTGATGCCTTTCTCCACGATATCTTGGATAAATACCTGGTCTTTGTCCGTTTTTTGATAAGGGAGTACCTTCTATGGTGGTTTGAGAACGGCATTCATTAGCCCAATGTCTCCCTCTACGGCATCGTGGGCAAATACCTGGTATTCTATTCCTTTGATACCTACTTTTGTTAAACCCTCCTCCTATGGGGCAATTCCTTTTAAAATGTCCTGTTTGTTCACAATCATAGCATGTTTTTGGCCTGGCATCTAAAGCCTGTTGTACTGCAGCTGCCAAGACTTGCCCTTGTTCATTAATATCTCTACATAATTTAATATATGTGTTTAAATCTTCATGTCTCCATGGTCTAATAACCTCTCTGCAGCAACGATTTGCTTGGTCATAAGCCAGTTGTTTTATTAATGGCATTGCTTGTTCTGTATCCCCAAAAATTTTGGCAGCCATTTGAATTAGCCTATCTACAAAGTCAGCGTAAGGTTCATTAACTCTCTGTATTACCTTAGATAGCTGACCTTGTAAATCTCCATGTCCTTGTAAAGTCTTCCATGCCCTAACTGCGTCTGCAGCAATTTGTGCATATATAGCAGGATCATATTCAATTTGTTGCCGTTGACCCTCATAAGGTCCTTTTCCTAACAACATATCTAGATTTCTTTGAGGGTAACCGGCTGCTGCATTTCGCCTAGCTGTCTCCGTGCAAAATTCCTCATTGGCAACCTTCCATAACAAATATTGTCCTCCATTTAGTACAGATTTACACATGCTAGCCCAATCTGCTGGCCAAGTTAGTAATGGACTCAACCATGCTTACTGTGAAGGGAGCTTGTGGCCCGTAGGTTGTTACAGCCTCCTTCAACTGCTTCACTGTTTTAAAATCTAAAGCACGGTGAATTCGCTGCCCTCCTGCCTGTTCAAGTACAGGGCATGCTAATCTTTGAGGTCCTGTCTCAGGATCCCATTTATCAACTACGGGGTTTGAGGGCCACTCAGCTGTCTCCATCGGTGGGGCTGTTGGTTGAATTACGCCCTCTTGTGATAAAACGGAGTTACTAAAAGCCTCCTGTTGTGGCCTTTTTCCTAACAATCCCTTTTCCTTTAAATTTTCTTCCTCTGTCTGACTAGCTCGAGAGACCTTCTCTTTTGCTTGATCTAAAATGTCTTTCTCCATGGTCTGAACCTCTAACAATTTACTTAACATCTTTTCGGTTTGTTTTTTACTAATTTCTAATCTACTATAAAGATAACGCAACCCAATAAGATAGCACAAAACAAAGCCGAAACTGAATGAAACAAAAACGGAATAAAAAATCGTTGTATCAATTTTCTCTTCCTCAGGGCCGACAAACTTCAAACCTTTAGTCAACCATTTTTTCCAGTTTGCCTGAGAAATTTCTAGGGATAGGCAGCTTGAAACAAAAACAAGATAAATCAAAACAATAACACATTGTTTTTTGAGTTGGTCACCCATTCTTTCGCTCTTCCTCAGGGCGAGCAATTTCACTTACCTCCAAGCTTCAGAAGTTCCCCGCACGGGCCACCAAATGCCAATGTCTGGCTGGGCACAAATGCCGCAGTCTGGCTGGGCACACAATCACGAGCCACCACACAGCTTGTAGATTCAAACAGCAACTCTTTATTCCTGAACTCTCACCAGCCGTCTACAATCATGTTCTGGGGAAATCCACGTTCTCTCCCAAATCCACCTTCTCTGCCCAAATCCACCTTCACTCGGCTTCTGTCTCCCAAAATATACTGTCTGAATCCCGTGAGAACTCAAGGGGAACTCAGGCAGCAGGATACGCCCTATTCCCAGCAGGAATAATCTTAAACCTTAAACCTGGAACCTAAACTGGGAACGCCCTAAACAAGATTATCTTAAAACCGGGAACACCCTAATCTGCCTTGGTCCTTGAGCAAGGTCACTTACATTCAATGTCACTGCAACATGTCAGCAACATGGGGTACGCTGGCAAGGAAATTGTCATACCTACTTGGCTAATGGCTCCCAGCAAACAGATACTTCTCAGAAGAGGATATACAATCAATCAACAAATATATGAAAAAAGTTCATCATCTCTAGCAGTTAGAGAAATGCAAATCAAAACTACTCTAAGATTTCATCTCACTCCTGTCAGAATGGCAGCTATTATGAAGGCAAATAATAAGTGTTGGCGAGGAAGTGGGGGAAAAGGTACACTCATACATTGCTAGTAGGACTGCAAATTAGTGCAGCCAATCTGGAAAGCAGTATGGAGATTCCTTGGAAAACTTTGAATGAAACCACCATTTGACCCAGTTATCCCTTTCCTCGGTTTATACACAAAGGACTTAAAAGCAGCATACTACAAGGACACAGCCATATCAATGTTTATAGCAGCACAATTCACAATAGCTAATCTATGGAACCAACCTAGATACTCTTCAGTAGATGAATGGATTAAAAAGTGTGGCATTTATACACAATGGAATATTACTCAGCAATAAAAGAGAATAAAATCATGGCATTTGCAGGTAGATGGAGTTGGAGAAGATAATGCTAAGTGAAGTAAGCCAATCCCAAAAAACCAAATGCCGAATGTTTTCTTTGATATAAGGAATCTGATTCATAGTGGGGTAGGGACAGGGAGCATGGGAGGAATAGATGAACTCTAGATAGGGGAGAGGGTTGGAAGAGGAAGGGAAAGGAAGGGAGAGAGCAAGGATTAGAAATGATAATGGGATGTAATGAACATCATTATCCAAAGTACATGTATGAAGATATAAATTGATGTGAATATACTTTATATACAACCATGGATATTAAAAATGTGCTCTATATGTGTAATATGAATTGTAATGCAAAAAAATCAATAAAAAATTTGGTAGCAAAAAAAAATTTTAAAAAGGAAGATATTTAGGTCTCAAATTGACTCAGAAAAAGCTTATGATGGACAGTCTTTTGTTATAGTTAACAGGTACTCTTGTCTGAGAACCCTTCCTTTATAGATTCCGGCTTTACTTACTTTTGGCAGGACTGAGCCTAGTATACATCTTAAGTTACATTAAAAGAACCATTGTCTTTCGTTTTAAATGCCCATGTATGACTGTGCTTTGGTATACTCTCCTGCCAGGTGTTTAAGACCAAGTTGGTAAAAATTGACCTTATTCCTATCTACTGTTAAGAGTCAGTTGTGATTCCTCAGGTGTCACTCTGTGAAATCATGGAAAGACTCTTGGCTCCTTTAACTATGTCTCTAACTTTTACCCAAACTTTGAGAGATTGCTATGCTCACATACATTGTACACTGGCTCTTAAGGCTTCTGTCTGGAAGTGACTCTGTGTCCCTTCCAGGACCATTTCACTGACCAAAGTAATCCTCATAATCATGCCCAATTCCAAAGAAGGGAAGATAAGTGTAATTCTACCTTCTCCCCAAAAAGTAGAGAGCAGGGAATATTTAACAATCAGCACTAAAGACTAACTAGCACTCTGAAAATGCCAAACTGAGGAACACAGCCACATCAATATTTATAGCAGCACAATTCACAATAGCTAAACTGGGGAGCCAAACTAGATGCCCTTCAGTGGATGAATGGATTAAAAAATGTGACATATATACACAATGGAATTTTGCTCAGCATTCAAAGAGAATAAAATCATGGCATTTGCAGGTAAATGGATGGCGTTGGAGAAGATAATGCTAAGTGAAGTTAGCCAATCCCAAAAAAACAAATGCTGAAAGTTTTCTCTGATATAAGGAGGCTGACTCATAGTAGGGTAGGGAGGGGGAGCATGGGAGGATTAGATGAATTCTAGATAGGGCAGAAGGGTGGGAGGGAAAGGGAGGGGGCAGGGGATTAGTAAGGATGGTGGAATGTGATGGACATCATTATCCAAAGTACATGTATGAAGACTCAAATTGGGTGTCAACATACTCTATATATAAACAGAGAAATGAAAGATTGTGGTATATATGTGTAATAAGAATTATAATGCAAAAATTAAAAAGTACATGTATAAAGGCATGAATTGGTGTGAACATACTCTATATACAGATATGAGGAATTGTACTCTATATGTGTAATAAGATCTGTAATGCATTCTGCTGTCGTGTATTTAAAAAATAAATAAATAAATAAATAAAACTAAAAAAAAAGAAGGTCTGGGGATGTGGCTTAGTGGTTAAGCACTCGTGGGTTTGATCCCCAATACCAAAACAAATTTTTTAAAGTATAATTGCAATGGATAATTTAAAGGGAATTTAATAACTTCCACAAAGATGTATTTCTATACATATTCTGAAATACACCTAGGAAGTCAAAATGGAGCTTTTTCCCCTCAGGGACAGATGAGAAACAATAAATAGAGACCCATAGACATCTGACTTTGATGTGTCTATCATTACTCAACATTACCATGCAATTATATTTACAGTATAATAAAGGTATAGCCATGCGATGACTCCATTCAGCCACTTACTGGCTATGTGCTCCTGGACAAGTCTTTTCCCCTTGGTGAGTCTTTGATTTCTCATCTTTAAACCACCTGTTACATTTCACAAGGCTACTTTCAGAGATTAAATGAGATGGTGGCTATAAAGTGTTTAATAAGCTTACACATTATCCTGGGGAATTACCAAGTATGTGTGAAATAAGTGAAATGGATGATCAGCATGACCAATGGCATCATGAGACTAAAACAGTCTTACTCAGGCTCCCTCAGCAGTAAGAAGTTTAGCTCTTCAGAGAAATGCTGGGTTTTGTTTAAAACCTTGTTGATATCACAGGCCTGTTACCCAGGACCTCTCATTGCTGCTTCTGGGAAACACAAATTGAATATCATTTTAAAATAAAACAAGATGACAAGTTAAAGCCCAGACAGGTTCCTTTGCAATTACAACCTAACACTACAACTGGCTCTTACAAAATATTTTCATTAAATCCAACTGTTTGATTCCCCTTTGCAATACAGAGTATTTTATAGTTAGTTCCACACATTTGATATAAAAATAAAGTGCCAAAAGTCACAAGCACTTTGGCCCATATTTTCTTTTAAATTTATCCATATTCTTTAAGTTTAATTTGTCATCTTATTTTGTTTTTTCCTCACCGTCATCTTGACTCCCAGAGTGGAAGTCACTAGTTCAAGAGCACAGCCCTATCAGATTCAGTTTAAATTCAGATGTTAATTACTTAAGATGATAAACAATTAGTGAGGATAAGTAGGCTCCCCAGACCAGCTCTTCAAGGAAGACCTTTTCTTTTGGATGGATGAACCTGTAAAGCAGAATGCACGCGCAGTGAAATGCAAAGAGGAGTGTTTTCATGTTATATCTCCCATATTCTTGAACAAAATATTGGTTAAAGAAACACTATAAGGAGGAGGGGAGGTAGCTGGCAGATGAGCAACCATGTGGAGAGGTAATTCATAAAAGATATGGAAATGATCAATAAATCCATCAACAGAAACAACTTTATAAGCTACATGAGAAAAAAGGACTTTGTTTTGTGAACCAACCGTTCTTATCCTATAGCCTCCCACAGAGCTTGGGACATAAAAGATACTCAACAGTTATGCATTTGATGAATGAATTTTCTTTGTATTCAAATAATACAAGTAGAGAAAGATATAATGGCACCCAGAGGCTTGGGAGGCTGAAGCAAGAGACTCACAAGTTCAAAGCCAGCCTCAGCAACTTAGTGAGGCTCTAAGCAACTTATTGAGATCTTGTCTCTAAATGAAACATGAAAAAGGGTTATGGATGTCACTCTGTGGTTGATTGCCCCTGGATTTAATCCCTGGTACAAAATAATAAAAAATAAATAAATGAATATATGTATGTATACACACACACATAATGGTAATTAGATGTCATTTTTAATCTTACAGATAACACATTTTCAATTCTGTTTTTCATGATAAAACCTAATGTTTATAGGGAATAGAAAATTTCAGGTATTTGGGGAATTATTTGGGTAAATAGAGAGAGAGAAAAGAGAACAAAGAGAAAATGAGGGGGGTGGGATAAAGAGAGAGAAAGCCAAAAAAAAAAAGGGGGGGAGGGAGAGTCTTTTATTTCATCAACTCCAATTCTTTCATTTTACACACAGTCTGTCACCCACTCAAGACAGGATCAGTGTCTGAGCAACATTACACAGGAGATGTGCAGGGCTCTATGGGGGGTGGAGAGGGGGGGACCTGCAGGGGACTCAGCCTGTTGTGCAGGCTCAGAGAGAGCTTCCAGAAGAAGCAAAGCTGAGGCTGGGAACTGAAGAAAAGTGGAGCTTACGTAAAGAAGGGGCCAGATACTTAGGACTTGAAACAGTCAGTGGCAGTACAACTAAAACCCATGAGCATTGTATGAAGAAGACTATGAAAAGTGAATAGCTAAAAGGAAACCGAGCTGGCTCTTTGAAAAGATCAATAAAATTGACAAATACCTCACAAGACTGACAAAAGGGAAAGAGAGAAGGAAGACACAAATTAGCAATATCAGGAATAAAATGGGATATCACTAAAGACCAGACAGACAGGAAACGAAAAATAAAGGAAAAACTATGAGCAAAAATTGACAATTTAGATGATAGGGACCAATTTATCTTAAAAAACACAAATTACCACAATTCACTCAATA